>NW_027325986.1:328392-345892 GCF_048594095.1 Paramormyrops kingsleyae
TGGTACCACCCACCGTGCCCGCACCCAAGGGAGGGCAGGGCGGCGAGGCCCGTGCGGCTTCCCTTCTGCCCGGCTGGAGGCCTGGTTTCGTCTCGGGCCTTTTGGAAGATGATCATGTTGGCCAAAAAATCTAAACGTAAGACCAGGCAATCTTCTGAAAGGTGCCCAGCTTTCAGTGCACCTTCCCTGGGTACACTTAGGACAAAGGCCCCTGACCTTAATGACCTCCTATGACCAGGCAACCTTCTCAAAGGTACCCAGGATTCAATGCACCTTCCCTGGGTACGGTTTCACCGAGGGCCCGCTGCTTCCCGGACTCCCCTCTGACTTAGGGTTATGGTTTCAGCTGGCACTTACGGTTACGCTTGCAGATGGCACTTAGGGTTATGCTTCCACCTGCTACTTAAGGTACCACCCACAGTGCCCGCACCCAAGGGAGGGCGGGGCGGCGAGGCCCGCGCGGCTTCCCTTCTGCCCGGCTGGAGGCCTGGTTTCGTCTCGGGCCTTTTGGAAGATGATCATGTTGGCCAAAAGATCTAAACGTAAGACCAGGCAATCTTCTGAAAGGCACCCAGCTTTCAGTGCACCTTCCCTGGGTACACTTATGACAAAGGCCCCTTACCTTAATGACCTCCTAAGACCAGGCAACCTTCTCAAAGGTACCCAGGATTCAATGCGCCTTCCCTGGGTACGGTTTCACCGAGGGCCCGCTGGTTCCCGGACTGCCCTCTGACTTAGGGTTACTGTTGCACCTGCTACTTATGGTACCACCCACCGTGCCCGCACCCAAGGGAGGGCAGGGCGGCGAGGCCCGTGCGGCTTCCCTTCTGCCCGGCTGGAGGCCTGGTTTCGTCTCGGGCCTTTTGGAAGATGATCATGTTGGCCAAAAAATCTAAACGTAAGACCAGGCAATCTTCTGAAAGGTGCCCAGCTTTCAGTGCACCTTCCCTGGGTACACTTAGGACAAAGGCCCCTGACCTTAATGACCTCCTATGACCAGGCAACCTTCTCAAAGGTACCCAGGATTCAATGCACCTTCCCTGGGTACGGTTTCACCGAGGGCCCGCTGCTTCCCGGACTCCCCTCTGACTTAGGGTTATGGTTTCAGCTGGCACTTACGGTTACGCTTGCAGATGGCACTTAGGGTTATGCTTCCACCTGCTACTTAAGGTACCACCCACAGTGCCCGCACCCAAGGGAGGGCGGGGCGGCGAGGCCCGCGCGGCTTCCCTTCTGCCCGGCTGGAGGCCTGGTTTCGTCTCGGGCCTTTTGGAAGATGATCATGTTGGCCACAAGATCTAAACGTAAGACCAGGCAATCTTCTGAAAGGCGCCCAGCTTTCAGTGCACCTTCCCTGGGTACACTTAGGACAAAGGCCCCTCACCTTAATTACCTCCTAAGACCAGGTAACCATCTGAAAGGCACCCAGGATTCAATGCACCTTCCCTGGGTACACTTATGACAAAGGCCACCTTGACCTTAAAGGCCTCAGCTCTCCCCCACACTTTAAGGCACAACTGCCATCATAACCCTAAGGCCCAAATCTAACCCTAAGGCCAGGGAACCCTCTGAAAGCTACCCAGGAGTAAGTGCACCATCTCTGGGTACACTTATGACAAAGGCCCCCTTGACCTTAAAGGCCTCAGCTCTCCCCCACACCTTAAGGCACAACTGCCATCATAACCCTAAGGCCCAAATCTAACCCTAAGGCCAGGGAACCCTCTGAAAGCTACCCAGGAGTAAGTGCACCATCTCTGTGTACACTTATGACAAAGGCCCCCTTGACCTTAAAGGCCTCAGCTCTCCCCCACACCTTAAGGCACAACTGCCATCATAACCCTAAGGCCCAAATCTAACCCTAAGGCCAGGGAACCCTCTGAAAGCTACCCAGGAGTAAGTGCACCATCTCTGTGTACACTTATGACAAAGGCCCCCTTGACCTTAAAGGCCTCAGCTCTCCCCCACACCTTAAGGCACAACTGCCATCATAATCAAATCTGACCTCCTATGACCAGGGAACCGTCTGAAAGGTACCCAGCATTAAGTGCACCTTCCCTGCGACTTAGGGTTACGGTTGCACCTGCTACTTAGGGTTATGGTTGCACCTGCTACTTACGGTTATGGTTGCAGCTGGCACTTACGGTTATGCTTGCACCTGCTACTTATGGTTATGATTCCACCTGCTACTTACGGTTATGGAAAGACAGTTGGCCCAGGCTACCCAGGATTAGATGCACCTTCCCTGGGTACAGTTTCACCGATGGTCCGCTTGAACCCTAGGTCCATCTACCGGTCGGTCCCGGTAACCCTAGCCGGCTTTCGGTGCACCTTCCCTGGGTACAGTTTCACCGAGGGCCCGCTGGTTCCCGGACTCCCCTCTGACTTTGGGTTATGGTTTCAGCTGGCACTTAAGGTTATGCTTGCAGATGGCACTTAGGGTTATGCTTCCACCTGCTACTTACGGTTATGCTTCCACCTGCTACTTAGGGTTATGTAAAGGGCCCTTCGGGCCCAAGACAGTCTGCCCAGGGGAGAGGGCCCTTCGGGCCCAAGACAGTCCGGCCTGCAGGGCCCTTCGGGCCCGGGAGGATGAGCCCTGCGGGCTCATGGGAGAGGGCCCTTCGGGCCCAAGACAGTCGGCCCAGGGGAAAGGGCCCTTAGAGCCCAAGACAGTCGGCCCAGGGTGCCCTCTGGTCCCAGGATCCTGATCTCCATGGGAGCCTTGGTGCCCGAGCTTTAAGCCCCCCCCCGACTGCTGCCACCCCCGACCGCCCACCCCCCGAAGTTTATTCCCTTTAAGCGCCGCAAGATGGAACTCCGGCCATCTGGTCAACCATTTGCAAGTTCGGCCATCTGGTCAACCCTTTCCTACCTTGGCCATCTGGTCAACCCTTTCTAAGATGCCCTATTTAACCAAGTGCGACTTAGCCATCTGGTCAACCCTTTCCTACTTTGGCCATCTGGTCAACCCTTTCTAAGATGCCCTATTTAACCAAGTGCGACTTAGCCATCTGGTCAACCCTCTCCTACCTTGGCCATCTGGTCAACCCTTTCTAAGATGCCCTATTTAACCAAGTGCGACTTAGCCATCTGGTCAACCCTTTCCTACTTTGGCCATCTGGTCAACCCTTTCTAAGATGCCCTATTTAACCAAGTGCGACTTAGCCATCTGGTCAACCCTCTCCTACCTTGGCCATCTGGTCAACCCTTTCTAAGATGCCCTATTTAACCAAGTGCGACTTAGCCATCTGGTCAACCCTTTCCTACTTTGGCCATCTGGTCAACCCTTTCTAAGATGCCCTATTTAACCAAGTGCGACTTAGCCATCTGGTCAACCCTCTCCTACCTTGGCCATCTGGTCAACCCTTTCTAAGATGCCCTATTTAACCAAGTGCGACTTAGCCATCTGGTCAACCCTTTCCTACCTTGGCCATCTGGTCAACCCTTTCTAAGATGCCCTATTTAACCAAGTGCGACTTAGCCATCTGGTCAACCCTTTCCTACCTTGGCCATCTGGTCAACTGACCCATTCGGGCCCATGTCAGCCAGCCTAGGACGTGCCCTTCGGGGCCCTGGGGAAACAGTAGACCAGACGGCCTTATTTCAGGCGGTTGACCAGGTGACCACATTTAGTTCTGATTTTAAATGTTGCATTCATGGATTTATGAGTTCATGAAATAAATGGTGTATTTTTGATCTCACTGTTCAGATAGTAAATAATGCTTTCGTGGTTTACAATGTAATTCAGATTTTCATAATGCTTTTCCGTACTATGGTCTTAGGGTGACACCTAGTGGTCAAACGGTGGGATAGCGGCACCTAACTCAAAAGTTAGATTCCGGACATGTTTTAAACGTGATTTTACGTAATTGCATGATTTTTATTTAAAATCTGAACTTCACAAATGCATTTGTGCTCCCGGTCCCTGGTTAGGGTTAGGGTTAGGGTTAGGGTTAGGGTTAGGGTTAGGGTTAGGGTTAGTTTTTTGAGGGTTAGGGTTTCCCCTAACCAGGGTTTCCCCCATCTGCGCTCAAGGCGACAGTTTGGCACGGGCCTATCTGGGTCCATCCCCCGTAACATGACCGTGCACACCATAATAGGGTTATTAATAATATATATTGCCCTCTGAATTTAATCATCCCCTTTCAATTTTGTCCACAGGAAACGACAGCAGCAAAGGCAGGAGGAACTCAGGTAAGTCCCATGGACCGAGCAGCCAACCCGGAGGACCGTCGGAGGAGCGACGCCACCAACAGGTAAGTGAAGGAGGAGCTCCAGACACCAAGCAGCCATCCCGGAGGACCACACGAGGAGCAGTGACGGCGACCACAGGTAAGTATGTGCCTTTCTATAGACCTTCAATAAGGTTCTTAATAAATTGCCCTCTCTTTTGGGGACTTTGCTAAAGAGGCACCCCCTCAGACCTGACATCCTGGACATTGACCTGAGAAATGGCACCCCCTACAGGTCTGGCATCCGCCCTCTATCTGGCTGGCAAACTTACCGTGGCACCAAGCACTAACTCCCGGGGCCCCCCGGAGGCACCTCCCGATGCCCAGGATCCCCCCCACACCTGCGGTATTGCCGCAAACTCCTCGGGCCCCCCGGAGGCACCTCCCGGTGCCATGGTCCCCCCCAAGGTCAATCCAAATCCATCCACTGATATATCCATTCCCTATGTGTCCAATCATCCCCACACTGCATCACACATCCTCTCTCCTCGGTGGTCGGAGGGAAATGAGGAGGGTACAGTAGGGGATCTGCTATATATAGGGGGGTACAATAACACTCCCAATTATAATCATATCCCTAGGGTTGAAGCCCCTTAGGGTTAGGGCCTAGGCCTAGATGGGCCTTAGGATTAGGGCCCCAGGCTCTAATAGCCTTGGGGTCAAGTCAGGGGCACTTTTACAATTATGGCCCTAGGCAGGAATGGCCTTAGGGTCCAATGGTTGGGGTCAGGGCCTAGGTAGGAGTTTAGGCCTCATTACCTTAAACTAAATTTGGATGGCCGTGATCTGTCCTACAATAAGGCTCAAAGATCAGGCTCCGACACGTGTTTCAGGTTGCCACACCTTCATCAGGGAACCGGCGAAAAAATTGGGCCAGAATAGGCCTCAGAGCAACGGTACATGAGGGTGGGAGATGTCAGTGACCCAGATGGCACTGGCTGGGTAGGTTTTTGAGGGTTAGGGTTTCCCCTAACCAGGGTTTCCCCCATCTGCGCTCAAGGCGACAGTTTGGCACGGGCCTATCTGGGTCCATCCCCCGTAACATGACCGTGCACACCATAATAGGGTTATTAATAATATATATTGCCCTCTGAATTTAATCATCCCCTTTCAATTTTGTCCACAGGAAACGACAGCAGCAAAGGCAGGAGGAACTCAGGTAAGTCCCATGGACCGAGCAGCCAACCCGGAGGACCGTCGGAGGAGCGACGCCACCAACAGGTAAGTGAAGGAGGAGCTCCAGACACCAAGCAGCCATCCCGGAGGACCACACGAGGAGCAGTGACGGCGACCACAGGTAAGTATGTGCCTTTCTATAGACCTTCAATAAGGTTCTTAATAAATTGCCCTCTCTTTTGGGGACTTTGCTAAAGAGGCACCCCCTCAGACCTGACATCCTGGACATTGACCTGAGAAATGGCACCCCCTACAGGTCTGGCATCCGCCCTCTATCTGGCTGGCAAACTTACCGTGGCACCAAGCACTAACTCCCGGGGCCCCCCGGAGGCACCTCCCGATGCCCAGGATCCCCCCCACACCTGCGGTATTGCCGCAAACTCCTCGGGCCCCCCGGAGGCACCTCCCGGTGCCATGGTCCCCCCCAAGGTCAATCCAAATCCATCCACTGATATATCCATTCCCTATGTGTCCAATCATCCCCACACTGCATCACACATCCTCTCTCCTCGGTGGTCGGAGGGAAATGAGGAGGGTACAGTAGGGGATCTGCTATATATAGGGGGGTACAATAACACTCCCAATTATAATCATATCCCTAGGGTTGAAGCCCCTTAGGGTTAGGGCCTAGGCCTAGATGGGCCTTAGGATTAGGGCCCCAGGCTCTAATAGCCTTGGGGTCAAGTCAGGGGCACTTTTACAATTATGGCCCTAGGCAGGAATGGCCTTAGGGTCCAATGGTTGGGGTCAGGGCCTAGGTAGGAGTTTAGGCCTCATTACCTTAAACTAAATTTGGATGGCCGTGATCTGTCCTACAATAAGGCTCAAAGATCAGGCTCCGACACGTGTTTCAGGTTGCCACACCTTCATCAGGGAACCGGCGAAAAAATTGGGCCAGAATAGGCCTCAGAGCAACGGTACATGAGGGTGGGAGATGTCAGTGACCCAGATGGCACTGGCTGGGTAGGTTTTTGAGGGTTAGGGTTTCCCCTAACCAGGGTTTCCCCCATCTGCGCTCAAGGCGACAGTTTGGCACGGGCCTATCTGGGTCCATCCCCCGTAACATGACCGTGCACACCATAATAGGGTTATTAATAATATATATTGCCCTCTGAATTTAATCATCCCCTTTCAATTTTGTCCACAGGAAACGACAGCAGCAAAGGCAGGAGGAACTCAGGTAAGTCCCATGGACCGAGCAGCCAACCCGGAGGACCGTCGGAGGAGCGACGCCACCAACAGGTAAGTGAAGGAGGAGCTCCAGACACCAAGCAGCCATCCCGGAGGACCACACGAGGAGCAGTGACGGCGACCACAGGTAAGTATGTGCCTTTCTATAGACCTTCAATAAGGTTCTTAATAAATTGCCCTCTCTTTTGGGGACTTTGCTAAAGAGGCACCCCCTCAGACCTGACATCCTGGACATTGACCTGAGAAATGGCACCCCCTACAGGTCTGGCATCCGCCCTCTATCTGGCTGGCAAACTTACCGTGGCACCAAGCACTAACTCCCGGGGCCCCCCGGAGGCACCTCCCGATGCCCAGGATCCCCCCCACACCTGCGGTATTGCCGCAAACTCCTCGGGCCCCCCGGAGGCACCTCCCGGTGCCATGGTCCCCCCCAAGGTCAATCCAAATCCATCCACTGATATATCCATTCCCTATGTGTCCAATCATCCCCACACTGCATCACACATCCTCTCTCCTCGGTGGTCGGAGGGAAATGAGGAGGGTACAGTAGGGGATCTGCTATATATAGGGGGGTACAATAACACTCCCAATTATAATCATATCCCTAGGGTTGAAGCCCCTTAGGGTTAGGGCCTAGGCCTAGATGGGCCTTAGGATTAGGGCCCCAGGCTCTAATAGCCTTGGGGTCAAGTCAGGGGCACTTTTACAATTATGGCCCTAGGCAGGAATGGCCTTAGGGTCCAATGGTTGGGGTCAGGGCCTAGGTAGGAGTTTAGGCCTCATTACCTTAAACTAAATTTGGATGGCCGTGATCTGTCCTACAATAAGGCTCAAAGATCAGGCTCCGACACGTGTTTCAGGTTGCCACACCTTCATCAGGGAACCGGCGAAAAAATTGGGCCAGAATAGGCCTCAGAGCAACGGTACATGAGGGTGGGAGATGTCAGTGACCCAGATGGCACTGGCTGGGTAGGTTTTTGAGGGTTAGGGTTTCCCCTAACCAGGGTTTCCCCCATCTGCGCTCAAGGCGACAGTTTGGCACGGGCCTATCTGGGTCCATCCCCCGTAACATGACCGTGCACACCATAATAGGGTTATTAATAATATATATTGCCCTCTGAATTTAATCATCCCCTTTCAATTTTGTCCACAGGAAACGACAGCAGCAAAGGCAGGAGGAA
This sequence comes from Paramormyrops kingsleyae, assembly GCF_048594095.1. Lineage (NCBI taxonomy): Eukaryota > Metazoa > Chordata > Actinopteri > Osteoglossiformes > Mormyridae > Paramormyrops > Paramormyrops kingsleyae. The sequence goes on from NW_027325986.1 coordinate 336,173, forward strand.
CTCAGGTAAGTCCCATGGACCGAGCAGCCAACCCGGAGGACCGTCGGAGGAGCGACGCCACCAACAGGTAAGTGAAGGAGGAGCTCCAGACACCAAGCAGCCATCCCGGAGGACCACACGAGGAGCAGTGACGGCGACCACAGGTAAGTATGTGCCTTTCTATAGACCTTCAATAAGGTTCTTAATAAATTGCCCTCTCTTTTGGGGACTTTGCTAAAGAGGCACCCCCTCAGACCTGACATCCTGGACATTGACCTGAGAAATGGCACCCCCTACAGGTCTGGCATCCGCCCTCTATCTGGCTGGCAAACTTACCGTGGCACCAAGCACTAACTCCCGGGGCCCCCCGGAGGCACCTCCCGATGCCCAGGATCCCCCCCACACCTGCGGTATTGCCGCAAACTCCTCGGGCCCCCCGGAGGCACCTCCCGGTGCCATGGTCCCCCCCAAGGTCAATCCAAATCCATCCACTGATATATCCATTCCCTATGTGTCCAATCATCCCCACACTGCATCACACATCCTCTCTCCTCGGTGGTCGGAGGGAAATGAGGAGGGTACAGTAGGGGATCTGCTATATATAGGGGGGTACAATAACACTCCCAATTATAATCATATCCCTAGGGTTGAAGCCCCTTAGGGTTAGGGCCTAGGCCTAGATGGGCCTTAGGATTAGGGCCCCAGGCTCTAATAGCCTTGGGGTCAAGTCAGGGGCACTTTTACAATTATGGCCCTAGGCAGGAATGGCCTTAGGGTCCAATGGTTGGGGTCAGGGCCTAGGTAGGAGTTTAGGCCTCATTACCTTAAACTAAATTTGGATGGCCGTGATCTGTCCTACAATAAGGCTCAAAGATCAGGCTCCGACACGTGTTTCAGGTTGCCACACCTTCATCAGGGAACCGGCGAAAAAATTGGGCCAGAATAGGCCTCAGAGCAACGGTACATGAGGGTGGGAGATGTCAGTGACCCAGATGGCACTGGCTGGGTAGGTTTTTGAGGGTTAGGGTTTCCCCTAACCAGGGTTTCCCCCATCTGCGCTCAAGGCGACAGTTTGGCACGGGCCTATCTGGGTCCATCCCCCGTAACATGACCGTGCACACCATAATAGGGTTATTAATAATATATATTGCCCTCTGAATTTAATCATCCCCTTTCAATTTTGTCCACAGGAAACGACAGCAGCAAAGGCAGGAGGAACTCAGGTAAGTCCCATGGACCGAGCAGCCAACCCGGAGGACCGTCGGAGGAGCGACGCCACCAACAGGTAAGTGAAGGAGGAGCTCCAGACACCAAGCAGCCATCCCGGAGGACCACACGAGGAGCAGTGACGGCGACCACAGGTAAGTATGTGCCTTTCTATAGACCTTCAATAAGGTTCTTAATAAATTGCCCTCTCTTTTGGGGACTTTGCTAAAGAGGCACCCCCTCAGACCTGACATCCTGGACATTGACCTGAGAAATGGCACCCCCTACAGGTCTGGCATCCGCCCTCTATCTGGCTGGCAAACTTACCGTGGCACCAAGCACTAACTCCCGGGGCCCCCCGGAGGCACCTCCCGATGCCCAGGATCCCCCCCACACCTGCGGTATTGCCGCAAACTCCTCGGGCCCCCCGGAGGCACCTCCCGGTGCCATGGTCCCCCCCAAGGTCAATCCAAATCCATCCACTGATATATCCATTCCCTATGTGTCCAATCATCCCCACACTGCATCACACATCCTCTCTCCTCGGTGGTCGGAGGGAAATGAGGAGGGTACAGTAGGGGATCTGCTATATATAGGGGGGTACAATAACACTCCCAATTATAATCATATCCCTAGGGTTGAAGCCCCTTAGGGTTAGGGCCTAGGCCTAGATGGGCCTTAGGATTAGGGCCCCAGGCTCTAATAGCCTTGGGGTCAAGTCAGGGGCACTTTTACAATTATGGCCCTAGGCAGGAATGGCCTTAGGGTCCAATGGTTGGGGTCAGGGCCTAGGTAGGAGTTTAGGCCTCATTACCTTAAACTAAATTTGGATGGCCGTGATCTGTCCTACAATAAGGCTCAAAGATCAGGCTCCGACACGTGTTTCAGGTTGCCACACCTTCATCAGGGAACCGGCGAAAAAATTGGGCCAGAATAGGCCTCAGAGCAACGGTACATGAGGGTGGGAGATGTCAGTGACCCAGATGGCACTGGCTGGGTAGGTTTTTGAGGGTTAGGGTTTCCCCTAACCAGGGTTTCCCCCATCTGCGCTCAAGGCGACAGTTTGGCACGGGCCTATCTGGGTCCATCCCCCGTAACATGACCGTGCACACCATAATAGGGTTATTAATAATATATATTGCCCTCTGAATTTAATCATCCCCTTTCAATTTTGTCCACAGGAAACGACAGCAGCAAAGGCAGGAGGAACTCAGGTAAGTCCCATGGACCGAGCAGCCAACCCGGAGGACCGTCGGAGGAGCGACGCCACCAACAGGTAAGTGAAGGAGGAGCTCCAGACACCAAGCAGCCATCCCGGAGGACCACACGAGGAGCAGTGACGGCGACCACAGGTAAGTATGTGCCTTTCTATAGACCTTCAATAAGGTTCTTAATAAATTGCCCTCTCTTTTGGGGACTTTGCTAAAGAGGCACCCCCTCAGACCTGACATCCTGGACATTGACCTGAGAAATGGCACCCCCTACAGGTCTGGCATCCGCCCTCTATCTGGCTGGCAAACTTACCGTGGCACCAAGCACTAACTCCCGGGGCCCCCCGGAGGCACCTCCCGATGCCCAGGATCCCCCCCACACCTGCGGTATTGCCGCAAACTCCTCGGGCCCCCCGGAGGCACCTCCCGGTGCCATGGTCCCCCCCAAGGTCAATCCAAATCCATCCACTGATATATCCATTCCCTATGTGTCCAATCATCCCCACACTGCATCACACATCCTCTCTCCTCGGTGGTCGGAGGGAAATGAGGAGGGTACAGTAGGGGATCTGCTATATATAGGGGGGTACAATAACACTCCCAATTATAATCATATCCCTAGGGTTGAAGCCCCTTAGGGTTAGGGCCTAGGCCTAGATGGGCCTTAGGATTAGGGCCCCAGGCTCTAATAGCCTTGGGGTCAAGTCAGGGGCACTTTTACAATTATGGCCCTAGGCAGGAATGGCCTTAGGGTCCAATGGTTGGGGTCAGGGCCTAGGTAGGAGTTTAGGCCTCATTACCTTAAACTAAATTTGGATGGCCGTGATCTGTCCTACAATAAGGCTCAAAGATCAGGCTCCGACACGTGTTTCAGGTTGCCACACCTTCATCAGGGAACCGGCGAAAAAATTGGGCCAGAATAGGCCTCAGAGCAACGGTACATGAGGGTGGGAGATGTCAGTGACCCAGATGGCACTGGCTGGGTAGGTTTTTGAGGGTTAGGGTTTCCCCTAACCAGGGTTTCCCCCATCTGCGCTCAAGGCGACAGTTTGGCACGGGCCTATCTGGGTCCATCCCCCGTAACATGACCGTGCACACCATAATAGGGTTATTAATAATATATATTGCCCTCTGAATTTAATCATCCCCTTTCAATTTTGTCCACAGGAAACGACAGCAGCAAAGGCAGGAGGAACTCAGGTAAGTCCCATGGACCGAGCAGCCAACCCGGAGGACCGTCGGAGGAGCGACGCCACCAACAGGTAAGTGAAGGAGGAGCTCCAGACACCAAGCAGCCATCCCGGAGGACCACACGAGGAGCAGTGACGGCGACCACAGGTAAGTATGTGCCTTTCTATAGACCTTCAATAAGGTTCTTAATAAATTGCCCTCTCTTTTGGGGACTTTGCTAAAGAGGCACCCCCTCAGACCTGACATCCTGGACATTGACCTGAGAAATGGCACCCCCTACAGGTCTGGCATCCGCCCTCTATCTGGCTGGCAAACTTACCGTGGCACCAAGCACTAACTCCCGGGGCCCCCCGGAGGCACCTCCCGATGCCCAGGATCCCCCCCACACCTGCGGTATTGCCGCAAACTCCTCGGGCCCCCCGGAGGCACCTCCCGGTGCCATGGTCCCCCCCAAGGTCAATCCAAATCCATCCACTGATATATCCATTCCCTATGTGTCCAATCATCCCCACACTGCATCACACATCCTCTCTCCTCGGTGGTCGGAGGGAAATGAGGAGGGTACAGTAGGGGATCTGCTATATATAGGGGGGTACAATAACACTCCCAATTATAATCATATCCCTAGGGTTGAAGCCCCTTAGGGTTAGGGCCTAGGCCTAGATGGGCCTTAGGATTAGGGCCCCAGGCTCTAATAGCCTTGGGGTCAAGTCAGGGGCACTTTTACAATTATGGCCCTAGGCAGGAATGGCCTTAGGGTCCAATGGTTGGGGTCAGGGCCTAGGTAGGAGTTTAGGCCTCATTACCTTAAACTAAATTTGGATGGCCGTGATCTGTCCTACAATAAGGCTCAAAGATCAGGCTCCGACACGTGTTTCAGGTTGCCACACCTTCATCAGGGAACCGGCGAAAAAATTGGGCCAGAATAGGCCTCAGAGCAACGGTACATGAGGGTGGGAGATGTCAGTGACCCAGATGGCACTGGCTGGGTAGGTTTTTGAGGGTTAGGGTTTCCCCTAACCAGGGTTTCCCCCATCTGCGCTCAAGGCGACAGTTTGGCACGGGCCTATCTGGGTCCATCCCCCGTAACATGACCGTGCACACCATAATAGGGTTATTAATAATATATATTGCCCTCTGAATTTAATCATCCCCTTTCAATTTTGTCCACAGGAAACGACAGCAGCAAAGGCAGGAGGAACTCAGGTAAGTCCCATGGACCGAGCAGCCAACCCGGAGGACCGTCGGAGGAGCGACGCCACCAACAGGTAAGTGAAGGAGGAGCTCCAGACACCAAGCAGCCATCCCGGAGGACCACACGAGGAGCAGTGACGGCGACCACAGGTAAGTATGTGCCTTTCTATAGACCTTCAATAAGGTTCTTAATAAATTGCCCTCTCTTTTGGGGACTTTGCTAAAGAGGCACCCCCTCAGACCTGACATCCTGGACATTGACCTGAGAAATGGCACCCCCTACAGGTCTGGCATCCGCCCTCTATCTGGCTGGCAAACTTACCGTGGCACCAAGCACTAACTCCCGGGGCCCCCCGGAGGCACCTCCCGATGCCCAGGATCCCCCCCACACCTGCGGTATTGCCGCAAACTCCTCGGGCCCCCCGGAGGCACCTCCCGGTGCCATGGTCCCCCCCAAGGTCAATCCAAATCCATCCACTGATATATCCATTCCCTATGTGTCCAATCATCCCCACACTGCATCACACATCCTCTCTCCTCGGTGGTCGGAGGGAAATGAGGAGGGTACAGTAGGGGATCTGCTATATATAGGGGGGTACAATAACACTCCCAATTATAATCATATCCCTAGGGTTGAAGCCCCTTAGGGTTAGGGCCTAGGCCTAGATGGGCCTTAGGATTAGGGCCCCAGGCTCTAATAGCCTTGGGGTCAAGTCAGGGGCACTTTTACAATTATGGCCCTAGGCAGGAATGGCCTTAGGGTCCAATGGTTGGGGTCAGGGCCTAGGTAGGAGTTTAGGCCTCATTACCTTAAACTAAATTTGGATGGCCGTGATCTGTCCTACAATAAGGCTCAAAGATCAGGCTCCGACACGTGTTTCAGGTTGCCACACCTTCATCAGGGAACCGGCGAAAAAATTGGGCCAGAATAGGCCTCAGAGCAACGGTACATGAGGGTGGGAGATGTCAGTGACCCAGATGGCACTGGCTGGGTAGGTTTTTGAGGGTTAGGGTTTCCCCTAACCAGGGTTTCCCCCATCTGCGCTCAAGGCGACAGTTTGGCACGGGCCTATCTGGGTCCATCCCCCGTAACATGACCGTGCACACCATAATAGGGTTATTAATAATATATATTGCCCTCTGAATTTAATCATCCCCTTTCAATTTTGTCCACAGGAAACGACAGCAGCAAAGGCAGGAGGAACTCAGGTAAGTCCCATGGACCGAGCAGCCAACCCGGAGGACCGTCGGAGGAGCGACGCCACCAACAGGTAAGTGAAGGAGGAGCTCCAGACACCAAGCAGCCATCCCGGAGGACCACACGAGGAGCAGTGACGGCGACCACAGGTAAGTATGTGCCTTTCTATAGACCTTCAATAAGGTTCTTAATAAATTGCCCTCTCTTTTGGGGACTTTGCTAAAGAGGCACCCCCTCAGACCTGACATCCTGGACATTGACCTGAGAAATGGCACCCCCTACAGGTCTGGCATCCGCCCTCTATCTGGCTGGCAAACTTACCGTGGCACCAAGCACTAACTCCCGGGGCCCCCCGGAGGCACCTCCCGATGCCCAGGATCCCCCCCACACCTGCGGTATTGCCGCAAACTCCTCGGGCCCCCCGGAGGCACCTCCCGGTGCCATGGTCCCCCCCAAGGTCAATCCAAATCCATCCACTGATATATCCATTCCCTATGTGTCCAATCATCCCCACACTGCATCACACATCCTCTCTCCTCGGTGGTCGGAGGGAAATGAGGAGGGTACAGTAGGGGATCTGCTATATATAGGGGGGTACAATAACACTCCCAATTATAATCATATCCCTAGGGTTGAAGCCCCTTAGGGTTAGGGCCTAGGCCTAGATGGGCCTTAGGATTAGGGCCCCAGGCTCTAATAGCCTTGGGGTCAAGTCAGGGGCACTTTTACAATTATGGCCCTAGGCAGGAATGGCCTTAGGGTCCAATGGTTGGGGTCAGGGCCTAGGTAGGAGTTTAGGCCTCATTACCTTAAACTAAATTTGGATGGCCGTGATCTGTCCTACAATAAGGCTCAAAGATCAGGCTCCGACACGTGTTTCAGGTTGCCACACCTTCATCAGGGAACCGGCGAAAAAATTGGGCCAGAATAGGCCTCAGAGCAACGGTACATGAGGGTGGGAGATGTCAGTGACCCAGATGGCACTGGCTGGGTAGGTTTTTGAGGGTTAGGGTTTCCCCTAACCAGGGTTTCCCCCATCTGCGCTCAAGGCGACAGTTTGGCACGGGCCTATCTGGGTCCATCCCCCGTAACATGACCGTGCACACCATAATAGGGTTATTAATAATATATATTGCCCTCTGAATTTAATCATCCCCTTTCAATTTTGTCCACAGGAAACGACAGCAGCAAAGGCAGGAGGAACTCAGGTAAGTCCCATGGACCGAGCAGCCAACCCGGAGGACCGTCGGAGGAGCGACGCCACCAACAGGTAAGTGAAGGAGGAGCTCCAGACACCAAGCAGCCATCCCGGAGGACCACACGAGGAGCAGTGACGGCGACCACAGGTAAGTATGTGCCTTTCTATAGACCTTCAATAAGGTTCTTAATAAATTGCCCTCTCTTTTGGGGACTTTGCTAAAGAGGCACCCCCTCAGACCTGACATCCTGGACATTGACCTGAGAAATGGCACCCCCTACAGGTCTGGCATCCGCCCTCTATCTGGCTGGCAAACTTACCGTGGCACCAAGCACTAACTCCCGGGGCCCCCCGGAGGCACCTCCCGATGCCCAGGATCCCCCCCACACCTGCGGTATTGCCGCAAACTCCTCGGGCCCCCCGGAGGCACCTCCCGGTGCCATGGTCCCCCCCAAGGTCAATCCAAATCCATCCACTGATATATCCATTCCCTATGTGTCCAATCATCCCCACACTGCATCACACATCCTCTCTCCTCGGTGGTCGGAGGGAAATGAGGAGGGTACAGTAGGGGATCTGCTATATATAGGGGGGTACAATAACACTCCCAATTATAATCATATCCCTAGGGTTGAAGCCCCTTAGGGTTAGGGCCTAGGCCTAGATGGGCCTTAGGATTAGGGCCCCAGGCTCTAATAGCCTTGGGGTCAAGTCAGGGGCACTTTTACAATTATGGCCCTAGGCAGGAATGGCCTTAGGGTCCAATGGTTGGGGTCAGGGCCTAGGTAGGAGTTTAGGCCTCATTACCTTAAACTAAATTTGGATGGCCGTGATCTGTCCTACAATAAGGCTCAAAGATCAGGCTCCGACACGTGTTTCAGGTTGCCACACCTTCATCAGGGAACCGGCGAAAAAATTGGGCCAGAATAGGCCTCAGAGCAACGGTACATGAGGGTGGGAGATGTCAGTGACCCAGATGGCACTGGCTGGGTAGGTTTTTGAGGGTTAGGGTTTCCCCTAACCAGGGTTTCCCCCATCTGCGCTCAAGGCGACAGTTTGGCACGGGCCTATCTGGGTCCATCCCCCGTAACATGACCGTGCACACCATAATAGGGTTATTAATAATATATATTGCCCTCTGAATTTAATCATCCCCTTTCAATTTTGTCCACAGGAAACGACAGCAGCAAAGGCAGGAGGAACTCAGGTAAGTCCCATGGACCGAGCAGCCAACCCGGAGGACCGTCGGAGGAGCGACGCCACCAACAGGTAAGTGAAGGAGGAGCTCCAGACACCAAGCAGCCATCCCGGAGGACCACACGAGGAGCAGTGACGGCGACCACAGGTAAGTATGTGCCTTTCTATAGACCTTCAATAAGGTTCTTAATAAATTGCCCTCTCTTTTGGGGACTTTGCTAAAGAGGCACCCCCTCAGACCTGACATCCTGGACATTGACCTGAGAAATGGCACCCCCTACAGGTCTGGCATCCGCCCTCTATCTGGCTGGCAAACTTACCGTGGCACCAAGCACTAACTCCCGGGGCCCCCCGGAGGCACCTCCCGATGCCCAGGATCCCCCCCACACCTGCGGTATTGCCGCAAACTCCTCGGGCCCCCCGGAGGCACCTCCCGGTGCCATGGTCCCCCCCAAGGTCAATCCAAATCCATCCACTGATATATCCATTCCCTATGTGTCCAATCATCCCCACACTGCATCACACATCCTCTCTCCTCGGTGGTCGGAGGGAAATGAGGAGGGTACAGTAGGGGATCTGCTATATATAGGGGGGTACAATAACACTCCCAATTATAATCATATCCCTAGGGTTGAAGCCCCTTAGGGTTAGGGCCTAGGCCTAGATGGGCCTTAGGATTAGGGCCCCAGGCTCTAATAGCCTTGGGGTCAAGTCAGGGGCACTTTTACAATTATGGCCCTAGGCAGGAATGGCCTTAGGGTCCAATGGTTGGGGTCAGGGCCTAGGTAGGAGTTTAGGCCTCATTACCTTAAACTAAATTTGGATGGCCGTGATCTGTCCTACAATAAGGCTCAAAGATCAGGCTCCGACACGTGTTTCAGGTTGCCACACCTTCATCAGGGAACCGGCGAAAAAATTGGGCCAGAATAGGCCTCAGAGCAACGGTACATGAGGGTGGGAGATGTCAGTGACCCAGATGGCACTGGCTGGGTAGGTTTTTGAGGGTTAGGGTTTCCCCTAACCAGGGTTTCCCCCATCTGCGCTCAAGGCGACAGTTTGGCACGGGCCTATCTGGGTCCATCCCCCGTAACATGACCGTGCACACCATAATAGGGTTATTAATAATATATATTGCCCTCTGAATTTAATCATCCCCTTTCAATTTTGTCCACAGGAAACGACAGCAGCAAAGGCAGGAGGAACTCAGGTAAGTCCCATGGACCGAGCAGCCAACCCGGAGGACCGTCGGAGGAGCGACGCCACCAACAGGTAAGTGAAGGAGGAGCTCCAGACACCAAGCAGCCATCCCGGAGGACCACACGAGGAGCAGTGACGGCGACCACAGG